>NC_056600.1:21631339-21631681 GCF_018340385.1 Cyprinus carpio | reverse complement strand
ATTTGTATATTTATTAAGGATGTGCAGTTTTACAAAGCCTTGATTATAATGCACAGAAGAAATATGAATATGGCAACATAAGTTTGTGTCAGACACTTGTGTCGGGCGTTTTAAATGTGTTCATGTTTAAACAATTTGGTTATTTTAAAACATGCATAGTTAGTAACCATGCTGACATCATCCAATATTTCTATGTATAAATCTCTGACAAATCACTATCAGCCAATCACTGTGTGCATAGTTAGTAATCATGCTGACATCATCCATAGCAACAAGGTCAACCCCGCCCCTTACTCTTAGCTTAAGACTTCTCTCTATTCCTTAGTAAAAGTTTGTCTCATC
>NC_056600.1:21630808-21630924 GCF_018340385.1 Cyprinus carpio | reverse complement strand
AGCATATCCATGTCACACAGTAAGATTTTAAACATATACCTCGCAGTCACAGACCGTATCAACATCAGTGATACTTATTGTATTTCGCCACAGGGTGTCACTGTGGCCTCAACCGT
>NC_056600.1:21627747-21630453 GCF_018340385.1 Cyprinus carpio | reverse complement strand
CTTTTACTGCTATTTAGGAGAACTCTTAGTGGTAAGATAAAATGTTTTGTGAATACAGGCCCAGATCAAATAATTGTCGAAGACAAGGAACAAGGAATGTGAAGACAAAGATATTGGAAAATGATGCAATAGAGAAAGTTTAGTCATAACCTCCAAAGGCAGGCTCTAAATCTGTTCAGCAGATTAATCACTTTCTTGATATTACAAAGGGACTTTGTAAACCCAAAATTTTCCTGATTTAAAATTGTTTTTGGTGTCTGGTACCATGGCTATGAGAAGAGCTTCTTATGATGAGCTTCACAAACCCAAACGGTAACATCTTTAAAAAGTTCCTTGGTAATGTTAGAAGTTCCTTGAATTTACAAGATAAAAAATGAGTATGGCTTGGTGAGTTATGGCTCTAGTGTCAGTGCAGGGGTGGCTATACTGCTGGCACCTGATTATAATGAGTAACCCGTGTTTTTCAACTAGTTTCTGGTTGATTGTTGAGAGTTGATGTAACTGTTCATGGCATTAATTTTTCTCTTGTCAATGTGTATGTACTCCAATATTGGGTCAGAATGTGTTACTTTTTTGAAAAACTGGCCTAACTAGGTACGTTTACATGGACACTTTTTGCTTCCATCGGAATGAATTCATTCTGATTGACGAATCAGAACGAAAAGTTTACACGACCACTAAATAAAGTGACTGTGCTGATACGCGCCGCTTATATGTCGCCAAGCTTGATCAGATTTAATCTTTTGACATGCGCACACTGCATGAATATACAAGAGTTTCACTGTGTTGATACGGGTTTAAAAGCCAAACATAATATTTATCTACATGGGTTTAATTAGGCGACGACCAGCACATGAAATGTGAATGCAGTTACTGCTTATTTATAAAAACAGTAAAAGTTGCCCTTCCTGCACCCTAAACCAGCAGTCGGTTGATTGAGAGTCTAAACAAGGACTGGTGGACATTGTCCTGCTCCACTTCACAGACGCTGAGTGAAAGGGGAATTTTATAATGACGGCACACTCATTTATGACACTTTATTCGCCAAGAAGAACAGCTTGTTTTGCACATCATACGTCATTATGCTATTTCTACGTCACTGCGCATGCACAGTACTTTCCAGTTTCGGTTTTCAATCTGATTAAGTGTTTACATGTCCTAATGCTCGGATTAAAAAAGGAATAAACCACCCCTTACAATCCGATCAAAATTTTAGTCTGATCTGGCCAATTCAATCCGATTGACCTGTTTACATGTGACTTTTTTATTCTGATTGTGCTTCTCCTATTACGATCGGATTAGTAGGGTCCATGTAAATGCAGCTAGTGACATTTCTCATGACAGGACCATTGTTCTGGCTGGAGATTTTAACTGTACTTTAAGTCATACTTTGGACAGAAACCATGAAGGACCCCACAGTAAATCAGTGATTGTGCTTTGGTCTTTGATTGTTTATCTCAATCTTGTAGATGGTTAAAGAGAATCTTCCTCATGTTAAGCTGGCTGCACACTAGATGATTTTCAAACCGATTTTAAAACCATTAGAGACCACAGCCATGAAGACAGTTTCAACCTATTTTTAGCCTTATAATACTATGAACACACACACTAGATGATTCGACCAGACCATGAAACCACACACTTGTTGACTGTAGGAATGATTTCACAGTGACAAGAGATCTCAGAGAGACTAGCGAGATCAAACGTGACTACAGAAGAAAAACAAATGGAGAACATTTGACGTTGTCAGCTCGCTCTCCCGGCACGTGTTCTGATTCACAGTGAAAAAACTGAGTATAACAAAGAATATAGGTGATATATTCTGCTTTCATGGCATTTTTGTGGCTGGCAGGTTTCAGCTATAGAAGTACGCAACATCCTGTAAGTGACACTTGCTTGCTCTCATTGGCTATTGTGGGTATCACGTCAGAGGCAGCCCTATCAAGAGCCCTATCAAAACTTTTGAGTACGGGGATGCTCCGTCCCAACTGGGAGCAGTTAAATAATTGTAATGACACCACACAATAGAGGATTTTACACCCCCTCCGGTGTAATCAGCCTTAAAATCACCTAGTGTGCAGCCAGCTTTAGGCAATATACCTGGGTGAAAGTAAACTCCAATATGGTATCTGGGGCTAGGCTGGACTGGTTATATGTAACATTGGTTATAGGTTATATGATGAAAGAGACCAATTCTATAATAGCTGTATATTTCCTACTGCTTTGTCTGATCACCATTTTTCTATCTATTGATGTCATCACTGCAGAGAGCACTTTCAAGCATTTATTGGAAAATTAATTGCAGATTAGTAGTGGATCACAACTGTGTGGACACTTTATTTCCGGGAGTTTTGGAGAGAGAGAAAAACATAATAAAATCAATCCCAAAAATAAATCCACCCTATATAAAAATTAAAAAATAAACAAATGAAAATTAATCTGCATTGTTAATCCTTTTGATATTTTATTTTAAAAATGTACAAAAATCTAACCTTTCATTGGATAATAAGAATTTTAAATGGGGGGAAATATGATTATGAAATAAATGTTTTCTCAAATATAGTAGGTAGACAACCAAAACGGGTAATACCGCCGCGGCGTTAACTGCAAGTCAGTTGCGTGTTAAAATCATTCGCTATACTACGGCCAGGTGGCGCAAAGGGACGGATTGCGAACTGAATGTAATTGTAAAATGAAAGGAAGATA
>NC_056600.1:21627171-21627468 GCF_018340385.1 Cyprinus carpio | reverse complement strand
TATATATTTGTAATTCTTGTTCTGTTCTGATAAATTTGTTGAATTTAAAGGATTTGTTGTAAGGTGAAGGGAACTAAAAATATCCTGTTGGTACATTTTGCCTATAGCATTATAAGGCCTGCCGTTATTATTTCTGAATGTAATAAAATGCAACTCTCACAAACTTAATTTATTTTTTAGCGTGTTTTCGTGTATGTTTTTATCCAGCTTATTTTTCCATTGCATCTGAAAATGACTTTTTGCATCACATTCACTCCGCGCGCTCAAGCTGCCTCTCGCGTTGCTCAGCTGTGGTCG
>NC_056600.1:21625384-21627015 GCF_018340385.1 Cyprinus carpio | reverse complement strand
TAGGCTATTTAACATGCACTGTGACATTTTACTGTTTCAACTTATAAACTCCTTGAGATTTTAGTCAGTTTAATAGTATTGAAATTCAAGTTGAATCTAGTATAAATAAGGTTTTAATTGCTTAAATTATTTCTATGAAATAATAAGTTAGCATGACTTTTTCATCATAGTATTTTTTTATGAGCTGTATTCGGTTTCTGAAACCAAGCACCCACTTTTTTCTTTTTTAAATCTATGAATCGCTCGCATATCTCCTACAACCTACAAATAAGGGCTAATAGAGGTTCTTTCTTTTATTATTTATTTATAATGTTTATTCTTGAAGAAAATAAGTATTTATTCTTAAATAAAATAAGGGACAGAATAAGGGATGATCCAAATAATTGTAATGTACAATAATGTAGGCCTATATGTGCCTGCAGTTAAAAAGTTATATTTGTTTTGATTCACCCATTTATGTAGGATACAATTATTCTAAAAATAAAAAGAAATAATGTCATAAAAACGCCATCGGCCTGAATAAATTTTACCATTATAGAATTGGGGTAGTAATTTAGGAGGTGAAAATACAGTGAAATTACAAATGGCATAGGATTTCAAAGCATGACAACTGAAGGTCTATTCAAAACGTTAGCCTATTAAATGCATTTTTTTAAACTACAATGTGTCGCTACAACTCTATAAAACATAGTTTCTTTTCAACCTACAGACATATTATACCGGTTGCGGACGGCAACCATATCGAACTCTGGTGAATAAAGTAAAATGCATACTTTTCAATGAAAGAACACTGAGAGCTGTAGGTAGTGCTTCTGGTGCTTCGTGGGGATGGACTTTGTCTCACATTTAGGCAACTTCAATTACTAAAGTCTGTACACGCGCATGTCCAACTCTTTCGACCTTAACAGGCGCGCTTACACTACAGGCTATGAGTTGTTGGTGACTAAGTAGGCATTCTACTGCGTCGAAGTTCACATTAATTTCTTGTGCCTCTCTTGCCAAGAGTTGTTGTCGCGGATGCCTATTGCTAAATCACGGGTTCTGTTCGCTCCCACTTGTTAAGCATAAGTATGACATCAAACCAGGACGCCGATCGGTACTCTATGCTTACGTGATGTCGGGGAGCTGTCCCAAAATCATGGACTTGACAGAGTCTCTGCTCGCGAAAGCGTATTGACGGGATATGGTAAGCAGATCAATTCGGGATTTTCGGTTCTTGCGTACGACTACTGTAATAAGCTTCAGTAAAGATGATCTCTAAACGATATGGGGCGGATGGAATGCCTGGTACACTCTGTCACTGTAGCATTTTTTTTTATCTGAATAACGCATTTCCAGAGAAAACACCAAACGCAGGCAAACTGCGCATACAGGTATCCAAAAACGCACTTTAAATGATTTAATTCGTCATTGTACGGCTGCCCTCAACCCGGGGGGATAAGGTGCTTTTGTAGAAAATGCGGCATAGTGCCCATTGACTGTGCCAGCTGGGTCAGTTTCTGTGTCAGCTTGCGCTCGCCTGTGCCGCTTCGCCTCTTCCGGCGGCTTCCCTCTTTTTCTTAAAGCAAACGCCTTCTCTCAACAACCTCCCTAGCTTTCACAAATAAACCCTAGCAGCGGTTTTCAGGCCA
>NC_056600.1:21625233-21625360 GCF_018340385.1 Cyprinus carpio | reverse complement strand
TACATCTTCCTTCAGGTAGACTGAATGTTTTTCTGTCTTGCTAAATGTTGGGCTCATGATCAATGCGTTGTATTCGCTCAAACTGATTTAGTAAAATCAAACTGCGGACGGTGAAGCTGGGTCAAAC
>NC_056600.1:21623585-21624933 GCF_018340385.1 Cyprinus carpio | reverse complement strand
TTCTTATCATATTCCACGTGTCTTAATGAGGGTGTTCAAACTTGCAGAACAGTGTGTTTTAGACGAATATTGGTTTTAAAACAACTTTAAAGAACGGTTTGGATTCCACTTCAAAGTGTTGACTACTGGTATAGCGCAATAAAGTGGTTTATTGTTATAAATAACCACTTAATGCTTCGAGGGAAGTGATCCCCTAACTAAAGAAAAAATAAAATTAAACTTAAAAAAAAATTTCCGAGCAATATGTGATACAGCCCGAACCATACTTCGCTTGAGGATTGCTGCTCGCCACAAGCGCCGCAGGGCCGATGACTATACGGGATGGAAAGTTATGAAATGTTTCTATGTTCATAACGTAAGCCTCTAAACCTAGTAAATAATTCTACACCATAAACGTAACATTAGAGTTTCAAAATGGGAATTAGTGCTACTTGTGTGCAAAGTCTTTTTTCCCTACCAAATGCGCAAACTATAACATTGTCAGCATTAAAAGTGTGTTAAAATTGTTTGCTGCTTTTCTGTTGTATGCATTGTTGTTTTGTGATGAAGAAATAACAGTCTACATATTGCTACGTCATTTGATATTTTATCTATCATCCATGGAATGCAATATTCTCTACAAGGAGTTTCAAATCGTTACAGATGAGCAGCACTGTAAAATTACATTTGTTGTGAACTGACATTTACATTGGGTGGATCAGGCGAGCTTTTGCGGTTGTGAGACTTGTTGGGGGCGTATCCTGGTTTAACAAGCAAATCATAAGTGGCTGTTGGGCAAAAGCACCCTAAAAATAAATACAGTAAACAAAAGGAAGATAAACGCCATTGAGAACTAGTCCATTTAGACATCGGCGTTCGAGAGAGACTATAGAAGTATGAGCTTTGGGTATCAAGGACTATGCATAAATATTAATTATCAATGTTGAATTCAACTTTGCGTAAATAGTTGCAGTTATAATTAGATTACGGGGCTGTCTTGTCGTGAAGTGTACGCAGTGGTGGAGGCGGTGCTGGAGTGAGTCGATGCTTCTGGAAAGGACCGACGGACGTCTCCGCCTTTTAAAAAATCCGTCATCCTGGCTCCATTCCGTAATCCAGGGTCCCCGGACGGTGGTGTCGCGCGCCATTACTCTGCTCGGCCCGCTGTCTTAGACGCACGGTGAGGGTTCGAGAACCCGATAAGATACACACCTACGAGCCACTGAGTACTGGAAGGCGCGTCGGCCGTTAGTAATTTTGTTCGGGGCAGACCATTGACAAATCAAAATGCTTTTAGTAAAGTGTGCACATCTAATAGTCCATTTTCACAGAATGTGTATTCCTAATTGCCACTGAAAGCATTATAGGT
>NC_056600.1:21622607-21623137 GCF_018340385.1 Cyprinus carpio | reverse complement strand
TAATCCATAATGAGCCTTAATATATTCCGCGCTCAAGAACATGCGTTAAGTTTGCCACAAAGCGCAGGCAGAAGTAGCCTTATAATTGTGAAAAAGGAGACAGTTTAATTATTTATAAATAAACAAATGTTTTCTTGTTGGCTGCAAGATGAAATTCACAGTGCTGGCTCTCTCCACATGAATGCGGCTTTAAAGAGAAATACAACCTTCTCAGATTACATAATGCTTTCGTTTTGAATTGATTCGTTTAAAAGACATTTCAAGCTTTCGGTAGATATATTTCTCATGTATGTGAGACAACCAGATTTTCAGTTATTTCATTATTAGGGAAAAAATCACGTGATCGAGAGGGCGCCTCCCTGTCAAGCGCATTAATAATTTTCGCACAAACGCTTGAAAATGAATAATAATTCACATTTTGCATATGCATTACAAAGTAAATATATTTTTTTACATGCAATTATCCAAAATAAAACCAAACAAGTTTTGTAATTAAGATAAAATGTAGACAAATAAGAATAAATGCTGCA
>NC_056600.1:21621384-21622390 GCF_018340385.1 Cyprinus carpio | reverse complement strand
GGCCTAAATAATGGGAGCGAAATTATACAGTGCCTCACGTTTTACTAAAATAAAGAAAATAATATATAAAACTCGCGAGCCTAGCTCACAATAGGCTACCACTTTTAATGCTCCGATGCAAAGTAAACCACAATTTCTTTTGAATAATATAACACACAATTCATATTATATAAATAATACTGCACACTATTTAAATGTGTCAAATCTAAAATATGGTGTAGAGAAAATATGAGCACAGGCTCATAGGCTTGACATTTATCCTGCTTGAATTCGTTCTAAAAAAAACGCACATATCTTCATAAGGACTAAATTTTCATCTGTGAATATTAAATATTTTAACTAGCCTAAAGTGTTTTCCTTTCATTTTCCCCGACTGCAGTCAAATATAACAAAACGAGAGGCAAAGCTGACGTCTGTTTGCGAAAATGTGCTTGTGATTAAAGCGCCACTCAGCGGTCAAAAACTGCAAATGCACTTTGCAGACGCTGCGGCGGTACGAGCGGCGGTAGAACAAACGTTCTGGATGGCCACCTACTGTACATGTTGGACACAATTATTGGCAACCCTAGAAATTCTTATGAGTAAAATATTTCTGAAGTATATTCCCATTCATATTCACAATTTTGAGCACTCCAGGGTGATTATGAACATGAAATTATCCATCCAACGCTTCCTGTTTCACAGAAATATACATATGAGGGAAAACAAAGGCATAATTCCCTTAATCATCCATCACAATGAGAAAAACCAAAGAATATATTTCTGATGTGCAGCAAAACATAATTGAGCTTCACAAATTAATGAAGTGGCTTTAAGAAAAGAGCTAGAGCAGTGAAAATTCCCATTTCCACCATCAGGGCAATAATGAAGAATTACCAATCAACAGAAAATGTTACAAAACTGTCTAGAAGAGGATGTGTGTCTATATTGTCCTAATGCATGGTGAGGAGGAGAGTTTAAGTGGCTAAAGACTCTCCAAGGACCACAGCTGGAGAATTGCAGAAAA
>NC_056600.1:21619912-21620715 GCF_018340385.1 Cyprinus carpio | reverse complement strand
AACGGTCCAGCATTTAGCAATAATTATTATTAATTCTGTTATTATTCTTGATTTTTCAAACTGATAACACTTTGCATTTTTGAATTATGCCTTTACTGTGTGACCAAAAATCATTTGAATCATTAAAGCTGTTTGATCGTGCTGGTGCCTCGCGCACATTCATCGGAAACAGTAGCCCACCATGCTATTCGGCGTGAGCAGCGGTCCACTTTGGCATATTTTTGTTAATTATGATTTGAAACACGCGTGAACTACAAAGCCTATTTTTCCTAATGAATAATAGTTAAGCTTGAAATAGGCAACATCACGAATATGAAATAGGCAACATGACGAATATGGAAACGTTTGGATTTCTCCCGAATGAGAGCTCAACCTCACCTTATGGTTCGCTTTAAATTATTATTCATTTATTTTTTTGTTTGTTTATAGCTAAGCATATATTATTATATACTGCAATTTTATTTATCCATTAGAATTATATATTTGTAATTATTGTTCTGTTCTGATAAATTTGTTAAATTTAAAAGATTTGTTGTAAAGTGAAGAGAACTAAAAATATCCTGTTGGCACATTATAACATTATTAGGCCAGCCGTTATTATTTCTGAATGTAATAAAATGCAACTTATACATGACTTATATATTTTTTCTTCCTCTCACAAACTTAATTTATTTTTTAGCCTGTTTTAAAAAATAAAAAATAAAATAAAATAACATGCAGCAAACGAAAATAGGCGATTCATCGGTTAAAATTTGTTACTGTGGGGTAATTATAATTATTATATACTTAGGAACAGAGTCTGG
>NC_056600.1:21619115-21619239 GCF_018340385.1 Cyprinus carpio | reverse complement strand
ATGAAGGTCTATGAAACGTTAGCCAATAAAGCATTTTTTTTTTAACAATGGCACTTAAAGATTTGAACTAAAATAGTATTTCAACCATATAGCCTGTGAATAAACAAAATGCATACTTTTCAAT
>NC_056600.1:21618720-21618789 GCF_018340385.1 Cyprinus carpio | reverse complement strand
TCAAATGCTACGTTCACAAATAACAATGATTTTCGTAAAATAACGATTAATTATCAATTGATAATTTGT
>NC_056600.1:21613609-21615797 GCF_018340385.1 Cyprinus carpio | reverse complement strand
TCTCTTATTGAGAAGCACTTCAGCAGAGTGCATGCATGTAGCAGTAGAGAGTATATATCTATATATATATATATATATATATATATATATATATATATATATATATATATATATATATATATATATATATATATATATATATATATATATATATATATATATATATATATATATATATAGCATATATATATATATATATAGAAGAGTTAGTTATTGTTATATATATATATATATATATATATATATATATATATATATATATATATATATATATATATATCCCTTTTGGCCACTGAATAAAAAATGTATAAATAATTTCAGGCATATTTATTATGGAAGCCCCTTTCGGCCACTGAATAAAATATATATATATATATACAGGTTATATATATAGTGCAGTATATATATATATTACATATAGATATATATATATATGCTACGCCGCCACATGGCCATTGCCATTGCCAGCAGGTGCTTCTCAATAAATTGAAAAGTTCATTTATTTCAGCACAACCCAAATTGTGAAATCCTGTGTGTGTTGTACACCAGTGCAATGCTGAAGACTGAAATAGTTTAAGTCTTTGGTTCTTTAATTGCATGATTTTTGGCTCACATTTAACAAAAACCCAAATTGTTCACTATCTCAACAAATTAGAATATGGTGACATGCCAGTCAGCTAATCAACTCAAAACACCTTGAAAGGTTTCCTGAGCCTTCAAAATGGTCTCTCAGTTTTAAGTCACCAGCTACACAATCATGGGGAAGCTACTGCTGATCTGACAGTTTTTCCAGAAGACAATCACTGACCCTTCACAAGGAGCGTGTTCCACAGCATTCATTGCCAAAGGAAGTTTTAGTTGCCCAGGTAGAGAGATGAGTGAAGGAAAAAGTGCGGAACAAGATGAAGAAAAGTCTCAGGGTTTGGACTGACATGAAGGTGAGTAAACGGGACTGAGGCTTGGGTCGAGGCATCAAGAGCCACCACACACAGAAATGAAAGGACTGAGGCTTGGGTCGAGGCATCAAGAGCCACCACACACAGACATGTCAAGGAATTTGGCTACAGTTGACGTATTCCTCTTGTTGGGTTACCCTGAGAAAATGCCCTACCTGGGCTAAGAATAGTTGAACCACGCTGCCGCCTCAGTGGTCCAAAACCTCTTTCTGATAAGAGCAAGTTTTGTATTTAATTTGGAAACCAAGGTTCTAGAGTCTGAGGAAGGCAAGAGAAGTCATATAGCAAGTTGCTTGAAGTCCAGTGTTAGGTTTCCACAGTTCAGATGATTTGGGTGCAATGTCATCTGCTGTTGTTGGTCTATTGTGTTTTTTGAAAACCAAAGTCACTGCACCCGTTTGCCTCCTGCTGTCCGTTTTTTTTAAGATGCTGATTTCATTTTCCAGCAGGATTTTGCACCTGCCCACACTGCCAAATACACCAAAAGTTGGTTAAATGACCATGGTGTTGGTGACTTGGATCATTAGCAAACTCACTCAGACCCTGAACCACATAGAGAATCTATGGAATTTATTGTCAAGAGGCAAATGTAACAAACAGAAGGACCAAAAAATGGTGATGAGCTGAAGGCCACTGTGTCAAAGCTGAAACCTGGGCTTCCACCACCACCTCGCAAAGCAGAAAAGCCAATAAACTGATCAATTTCCATGCCACGAATAAGAAGCACTTCATCTAGGACTTATAGTGTCTTTCATTTCAAATAGCATTTAGATTTATTTACACAGTTTAATGTATCTCAGAGGGGACATGGATGCATTTGACCTGCAGTTACAGATAGATACATTTTTTGTTTGTTTTAACATAAAATGTTTAATACTGACTATTTGAAATTACTTAAAACATGAAAAATATAGTAGAAATGTAAAATTAAAACCCCCAGTAGATGTCAGCAAGTGACTGTTGAGTGATTCATTTGTGCATCTCAATGTGCCTACTTATACTACGCCCTTAAAGGTGTAAATGTCTCGTATAGCATTATGTTAAAGTGACCTTGAGGAAAGGCACTATATAAATAAAACTTCTTCTTCTTTATTCAAAGATTCAACTTTATTGTCATTGCCTTGTACCTTACATGTGCAATGAAATGCAGTTAGCATCTAACCAGATGTGCAATAAGCAGTAAGTACAGAATATACAGTGTCTACAATATGTTACAAATGTACAATAAATAT
>NC_056600.1:21606858-21613521 GCF_018340385.1 Cyprinus carpio | reverse complement strand
AGTTTATGTACACTATAAGCAGATACTATGAACGTATGAACATCATTTACACTAGTTCAATGGACAGTAAAAGTGCATAGAAAATATTTCAGTGTGCAATGGATTACTCAGTATTCTGGATGAACAGACAGTAGTGCAAGTAATAACAAGTTTACTGTTTTTTGCTTGTTTGTAAATAATCAGAGAGGAGTCCTTAAGAATGCAGTGAGCTCGACGTAGACAGCATTTTCTCTGGATGTCCTCAATAGCAGGAAGTGGTGTCCCTGTGATGTGTTGGGTGGTTTTCACCACCTTCTGCAGTGCCTTGCGGTCATCAACTGAGCAGTTCCCACACCAGACTGTGATACAACTGGTCAGGATGCTCGACGACACCCGTAAAAAGTTCACCACTATGGTTGAAGACAGTTGGTTCTTCTTTCAGTGTTCTGAGTAAAGAAGAGCGATGAGCCTTCTTGACCAGGCTGGAGGTGTTTGTGGTCCAGGACAGGTCTTCCGAGATGGTGGTTCCCAGGAACTTGGTAGCTTGGCATGACCTTCAACAACCATCCCAAGCACGTGAATGGGGTCAGCGTACTTTCTTCTACCCTGAAATCCAACAGCCTCCGTTCTGCTGGTGTTAAGAGCAGGTTGTTGTCGGCGCACCATGCCAGGTGCTGTACCTCCATCTTCAGGCAGCTTCCCACCGTTGTCCTCAGATGAGGCTAATCTCCGTGGTGTCATCTGCAAACTTATCGATGGAAGCTGGGATCCATGCAGTCAGGTTTGCAGTCATGGTTGTAAAGGAGGTAATGGAATGGGCTCACGCGCACAGCCCCAGTGGGTACGCACCAAGCAGTTAAGTGTGATGCAGTGGTGGAAAGTGGGTGTGGCTCGACCTAACATGCTGAGGTCTTGTTGGCCTCAGGAAGTCCATAATCCAGCTGTAGAGGGAGTGTGTTAATGTCCAGGTCTCCCCAAGCTGCGGTGGTCAGCTTGGAGGAATGACAGTGTTAAATTTGCTGAGCTGAAGTCAACACACAACATCCGAACACATGTGTTGTTATTGTCCAAGTGTGTTAGGGGTGCAGAGTACCAAAAGGGCGTCGCATTCCTCTGTGCCTCTGGTTTCTATGGTAAGCAAATTGGTGTGGGTCCAGTGTGGGTGGGAGGCAGTCTTTGAGGTGTGCTAGGACCATTTGTTTAAAGCACTTCATAACAATAGGTGTGAGTGCTACGGGGCGGTAGTCATTCAGGCACATTGGGGAGGAGTGTATTGGCACTGGCACAAGTGGGATTGGACTTAAAGCATACAATAAAGTTGCTTGGGTGAGGGAGAGAGAAGCTTGAAAATGCCCAGAAGACCCCT
Organism: Cyprinus carpio; assembly: GCF_018340385.1. NCBI lineage: Eukaryota > Metazoa > Chordata > Actinopteri > Cypriniformes > Cyprinidae > Cyprinus > Cyprinus carpio. Next base: position 21,612,176 of record NC_056600.1, on the reverse strand, counting down.
GCAAGCTGCTCTGCACATGCCCTAAGCACACGACCAGGAATGCCATCCGGGCCAGCAGCCTTGCATGCGTTGATCCGGCTCACTGCAGTGTGGACATTTGTGGAAGTGAGTTCGAGAGGTTGGTGATCTGCTGAGTGTGTGATTTTGGTGGCCGTCTCCTTGCTGTCGCTGTTGAAGCGAGCATAAAGTCATTTAGCTTGTTAAGGAAGGAGACATCTGTGACCGTTGGAGTACAGTTGCTTGACTTGTAGTCACTGATGACCTAGATGGCCTGCCACATGCGGTGGGGGTCAGAGTTGGAAAAGTGTTCCTCTACCTTAAGCTTGTAGCAGTACTTGGCCTTTTTGATGCCCCTCCTCAGGTAAGCCCTGGATTTACTGAAGGCCTGAGCGTCATCTGACCTGAAGGCAGTGTTGCGGGCTTTCAGCAGAAGTCGCACCTCCTTGTTCATCCATGGCTTCTGATTAGGGTATGTTGTGATCTGTTTTTCTGTTGTAACACTGTCAATGGTGGTGTTGATGTAAGTCAGTACAGAGGAGGTATAGATATCAATGTCTATGTGAGAGCCACAGGCAGCCTGAGAAGCAAACATACTCCAGTCCATGTATTGAAATCTGTCCTGAAGTATAGCATATAGCATCCTCAAAATTAATGGTACCCTTACAAGAATTTTTAGGGTAAGCAGAGGCATAAGGCAGGGGTGTAGTCTCTCAGGAATCTTATATGCCATTGTAACTGAACCACTATTTGATCACTCTAAGAAACAAGCTGGGTTGCATATTAACAATGTATCTGTCTACCTCCGATCTGATAACTGCTTGACCTAGTGCCTATCATGATGATGTCACTTTCATTATTAGGTCTGCTCAGGATGTCATGGACTTGAGAGTATCTCTGAAGGTTTATCAGAAAGCCTCCTCCTCTAGAATCATTTGACAAAAGTGTGCATCCCTTTTAAAGGGAGAATGGCAGCCCTCCAGTACTTCCTCAGAACTGTTCCTGGAGTCTAGAGGGGTGCTGGGAGGTTTCCTTGGGACTAAACAATATATTCAGAAGAACTGAGAAGGTATTTTTAAAAAGTTTCTGGACATTTACAAAGATGGAAATGGATTCTGCCTCAATTGTCATATAGGGGAAGAGTGCTCATTATTAATAACTTAGTAGCTTACATGATGTGGCATGGTATGTGCTTGACCCACCAAAAGATTTGTTGCACTGTTTGCAGAAGACTTTTGTTGATTTTTTTTTTCTGGGATGTCTAACATTGGCTTCCTCTGCAATCTTTTTTTTTGCCAGTTAATGAAAGGGGTCAAGGTTTGATTGATTTGGCAGCCGAGGTTATAGCTATGAGGTTGAAGACGGTCCAAAACCTACTCTACCCTATGGAATTTAGGCCATGGGTGTCGCTCGGTCTGGCTTTCCTCAGAACTTTTGGTGGCTTCTGTCTTGATAGGTAACTGTTTTAAATGTGTTGTTATGATGGAAATATTTCAACTGATGTAGAATTTTATGCTTCTGTGATAAACTCTTAGAAAGGTTTTAAACTGATTAGACATGGAAATAATAATTTTGGCCTTGAATGGGGATGTAACGATTACTGGTTTGATAAATCATGATAAAATTCCCCATGGTTAGTATTACCGTTTCATATGTTACTTGCCATTATAACCGTATTCAGTTACCACGATTTGAACAACTGATGATAAATAAATATTGTAGCAAAAAGCACAGTTTTAAGTAACAGTCTCATGTGCGCACATCACACAGAGTAGTTTAGTTTTGTTTGAAAAGACAGTAGAAAAGTTGGGAGGCTTTAAAAGAGTGCTAAGGGCCGATCACTGAGCACCCATGGAAATGATCGAGCACCCACAGAAAAGTTTAGTTTCTGTTCATTTTAACCAATAAGAAATGGATTGCAGCTTTTACGACTTTATTCTCATTTTTATAGTTGATTCGAAGCTGTTTTTGGTGTTATTTTAATAGCAAATGTCAGTGCATTATTGTAATCCGAGAGGGTGCCAGCACGAATCTCTCTGCTTGCAGCTGGCTTGCTCCCTTAAGTACATGTAGTGATCATGGCTCTGCACTCCCTCAGATATCACAAGTGCTTATTGTAAACAGGTATTTATTAAATCATTTTATTTAGTGAAGCGCAACCCTCAGAGAAAGAATGGGCTTCATTCATGAAACATGAGCAGAACTAATTTTTGTGTAAATCGTTTGTAAAGCTGTTCTGACGTAAATTTTCGGATGCATTTGATTAAGCTGTTTTGTTTACTTGTTGACACAAGTTGACATTGCAATACATGTCAAAGGAGTTAGTATGAGCAAATATTTTTTTGTAATTATGTAAGCTAAAGCATATTGAGTATGCATTGTTCTTTTTGTTGTTGTAATGTGCTTAGGGAATATTATTATGCACAAATGTACAACTCTTAACATTTGATTTGGGAGGTTTTTTTTTTTGTTTTTTTTTTTTAATTCAAGAAGCATTGATTAGCATTGTTAATGAACAACTATTACAAACTACCATCCTGATTTACAGTTATGAATGGAGAGGGTTTTTTTTTTTTTTTTTTTTACTTATACTTATAGATAGTGAGAGGGTTTTTTTTTTTACCTATAACTAGGTATAGTTGCTCTCAATGTTCCTCAGATCACAGATTCAATTAAGTTAACAAAACCTAAAAGGGCTTATGTAAATAAAACTCAATATAAGTAAGGAATAATTTTAATATATTAGTAAATAAGACTTAAATTACACTTAATACAATTAAGTTAATATTAATTAAATTGTGCAAGCTCGTTGCCTTAATTCGATTAAGTGAACTGAACTAATTACTTTTTACAGTGTAGTGGCACTATAAGCCTGTGTGGATGCAAGCTCCTTCACTTTTTGTTATTAATGTTTGTTTTGAACAATAGACATGATTTGCCGATACAGGGAGGGAAATGGTCTTGCTGCAAATGGGAGTTCCCAGTGTTATGATGAAAGGCAAGTCATTTGAAGGGGTCACTGGATGCCCATTTTTCCACAAGCTGATATGATTCTTTAGGGTTTTAATGAAAAGTCTATAACATACTTCGGTAAAATTTTCTCAATGGCAGTGTAAAAAAACACCTTTTTTACCCTGTCAAAAACTGCTCCTTTTTTTTCAGCATGCTGTTCTAGTCCATGTTGCCTTCAATGCTAGTAAGCTCTAATGCTAACGTGATCACCCCCGCCCCTCTCTTCCATGGGGTGACGAGCAGACTGTAACCTTCAGCCGCGAAACTGGCTAATTAGCACATTATTAGGAAAGGCGATTTGCAAAGATTCATAAAAACCCCTTATACTCACTTCTTCTGTAGATGAAGCTGAATCACGAATGATTCACACGAAATTAAATGCATTTAGGTAGATCGGGATTGGCGCATCCCCTTCAAAAACTAAAGTAATGTTAACCTTGAGCGGCTCAGATGTTGGGAGAAATTGACGACTGCTATGTTCATTATTACATCCAACAACAAAACACCTCAATCGAAACAGTTGCGAGATCACTAAAAATAGCGACAGAGTTGCTAAGTTGGCAACACTGCTTGTCAATCAAATATCGATGGAGGGGCCTGTGCAGAACTACGTCATTCTGACAGGAATCTCAGAACAGCTTGATTTGATAAAGGGGTTTTTCAAAATAGGGATTTAAAAAAAAACACAGGGAGGATTTTTATCATTATAGGGTGGATGTGTACACACACTTCCAACACACATTTATATTCGAACAACGACAAAAGTGAATTTTGCATCTGATGACCCCTTTACGCACAAGTAGACAATAGAATCAAACTTTTACTAACATTTTACAAGGCAATTAATCTGAGCCTACTACTTTTTAGAACACAACACAGCAAATGTAAAGAAAGGCAGCAAATATAAATTTCAGTTGAGAAGTATTATTGATGTTTGACTGACCTTTATATGTTGACTCCATTATAGCTGAATGTTGTACTGACAGCCTCTGCCTGACTGTCAATGAAACAGAAAGTCAGTGTTTAAATGCTTGAGCACACCTGTTTGTTCTGTAGCCAAGGCCAACAAAACATCAAAACTCAAATAACCGCCCCCACATTTCAAGTTAAGTACATAACTGGCATAATTGCTTTACAAAAAGAATAATAATAAATAAATAAAATAGGCATGTGGCAAAAGTATTAGGATTATAAGAGGGTTGTCTCTACATTGTGTTGTAGAAATCACAGTGGACACCAGTTTTTGCTTTAAGATCAGTGGTGATCAAACTCAGCATTCGCACTTAACGTTCAGTAATGAAAGTGAACATTAAACTGGATATTACCGCACACATAATATAGTGGCAAAAACAACAAGCATACTTCTGCATTCATATGTTATTATCCCATAGAATGTTTGTACAGTAAATACAATATATTTTTCTTCAAGGATCAGCACAGCCACTCTCTTTCTGCTGGCACAAATCTAAATGACCCTACTGGAACCAGTTCATTAAAGTTCCAGGTGGGAGTGCATGTAGAATGTAATTAAAGGCTATACATAAAAATAAGTGTAGCAAGTGGAAATGCCTTTTTGACCTTGTTACGTATAGAGTAGACAAATGTTGTTTATTTTTACAATTATATACTGTTTTTTTTTTGTTGTTTCCATACCATGTGATTGATGACTATTGTTGTCTTTATGTATAACATCTTATTTTACATAATCAAAGAAAGAAAGAACAGGAAGAACATGAATGACAGAACATGACAGACTCAAGTCTTCACTGATTTCTCAAATACAGCATTTACATGTATTTACATGTATTTACATGTATTTTCCATGTCAACATATTTGTCTGGCTTGCAGCATTTTTGCATAATTTTAAGACGTTATTTGTTTTTAATAGTTTTGCACTGACCATCACTGGTATGTTCACATCCAATTGAATTTCATATTGTAGAGCTTTTTGACTAAATATCACATTATAATGAGACAATGAAATTTTCATTGGAACAAAGAAAACTTGCTGTTGCTGATCCCACCTCTGTATGCAGTGCTTTAATGGGATAATTAAGGCAGTATAGATGTTATACATTCCTTTAGGAATGAAACTGATTTCACTGTCAGTACATGCAGGTTGCCTGAGGCTGGATTCCATTTCTCAATCTTTTATTATTGGATGCTGGTAACTTTCACTTTTATGTTCCATGACTTGCTGTTGTTTACTGTGTCATTTCACATATCTGTGTCGTTTCCTTCCTTGTACTGTATATGCATTAAATATGGTCAAATGCTCATGGTGTTCAAAGATTAGTTATTTTATATA
>NC_056600.1:21604667-21606686 GCF_018340385.1 Cyprinus carpio | reverse complement strand
GAACCTTCTCGGCCCTGACAACTATTTTCAATATTTTGAATTTGGAGTTCAGTAATTATTTCAAAAACTAGCTGTCAGCACTACACACTCAACCCTTATTGGCACCGACAAGGTTTAGTTTTTTTAATGTGGTCATCGGATGCCCCTTTTTCACAAGCTGATATGATTCTTTAGGGTCTTAATGAAAAGTCTATAACATACTTTGGTTAAAATTTCTCAATGGCAGTGTAAAAAACACCTTTTTTACCCTGTCAAAAACTGTTCTGCAGAAATCAACTCATTTTTTTTATGTGTCTTTAAATATTAATTAGCTCTGCTGACCCCGCCTCTCCCTTCTGTGGGGTGATGTACCGTGCACTGAGAGACTGTTTACTTTAGCCTGCAAAACTTGCTAACTAGCACGTTATAAGGAACAACGATTGCAGAAATTCATAAAAAAAAAAACTTATACTCACTTCTGCTGTAAGTGAAGCTGGATCATGAATGATTCGTGCAAACTTAAACACATTTAGGTAGTTCGGGGGCGCATTCCCTTCAAAAACAAAAGTAAGCAAATGACGACTGTTATGTTCATTATTACATCCAACAACAAAACACCTCATCGCTATGGAGCTATTCTTGTCTACATCTGCTCCGGTGGTGAAACAATGGCGGTCCGACTGTTACAGCACACTCAGGGCGGGTCTGAGGTAAAATGGCACTGTCAATCAACAACCGTGGGCGTGGCCTTCGTCCCTGTGTCACAAAGACAAGCTGAGAATAGCCTGATTTGAAAAAGGGGATATTATTTTTAGGGATTAAATAAAAACCACTGGGGAGGATTTTTATCATTTTAGGGTAGATGTGTACACACACTGTCAACACACATTTATATATATATATATATATAATTGCTGTCAGTTTAACGCATTAACTTTGTTAAAATATTTTAATCACATTATTTTTCATAACTGTTAACGCACTGGCCCTGCCCTCAGATTTGTATGCCATATTACATTTTATAGAGTTGACTGTTGACAAATATGATGCAGGGTAACACTACCAGTGGGAAGTCGTGGCCTAATGGTTAGAGAGTCGGACTCCCAAGCGAAGGGTTGTGAGTTCGAGTCTCGGGCCGGCAGGAATTGTAGGTGGGGGGAGTGCATGTACAGTTCTCTCTCCACCTTCAATACCACGACTGAGGTGCCCTTGACCAAGGCATCGAACCCCCAACTGCTCCCCGGGCGCCGCAGCATAAATGGCTGCCCACTGCTCTGGGTGTGTGTTCACAGTGTGTGTGTGTGTGTTAAATGCAGAGCACGAATTCTGAGTATGGGTCACCATACTTGGCTGAATGTCACGTCACTTTCACTTTCACTTTCACTAAATCCAGTTATACCTTAAATTCAAGATATTGGGGCAAAAATGCCCCTTATGAGTTTTTGTCTCATATTTATATCATATGATATGCAATATCACTCCAGCAGGGAGCGCAATATCACATGAGTGCTACAGTTCAGTAAATAAGAGGTTACAAACAACATAACATTAAAAAAACAAAATTTACGTTAATATTGTGTTTTTGTTAAATTTTGCCAACAAAAATATTACCTATAAAGCCACAGCAGAATTGTTGTGCGTCTGTGAGCAACAATTTTTAAAACCTGATAGGACACACTTATAAGTTATAGTGTTGTAAAAAATGCAAGTGTGTACATATTTTTATTTTAATTTTAAATACTTTGCATTTTAAAATCAACTTCTAAATGTCTGTTCAGTAGTCGCTATAACAACATTATTTTAATTTCTGGTGCTTCTAATTAAGTGATAAAAATCAGTTGTAAATGTACAAAATAAATATCACCACTACTCATCTTTACACCAATAAACGTAAAAACACAGTTTTTCTACCAAATTATATGTAATATCTAATTAAGTTGGCTTGAGAAAGCCAACTTACTGAAATCCGATTTAAACTTCTTCTTCTTCTTATTCTTCTGACCCAAAATTTTGCAACTCTAACTCCTCCTAGAGCTTTCT
>NC_056600.1:21602729-21604173 GCF_018340385.1 Cyprinus carpio | reverse complement strand
CTAGAAACATGCTAGTAACATGCTAATCATGCAAGAAACATGTTAAGTACATGCTAGTCACTTGCTAATCATGCTAGCAAAATGCTATTTTTTAATGTATGGACACTTTTTATTTCACTTCTTTTGGACTGGTGCATGCAACCCGCTGAGTGCCATCAAACAGCTTGAAAGATCAATTTCTTTCTTTCTTTCTTTCTTTCTAATGAATCTTTCTTTCTAATGTATCATTCTTTCTTTTGAACTAATCTATCTATCATTCTTTCTAACTAATCTATCTATCATTCTTTCTAACTAATATATCTTTCTTTCTAACTAATCTATCAATCTAACTTTAAACTACTTTAAACTTCAAACTACTTTAAACTTCTAACTTCTTTAAACTTCTTCAAAATTTCTGGTCAGGCTTTCTCATAGTTTCAACATGCACGCAAAACGTGCAGGATTCATATAGTTTTTGTCTTTAAACACTGTCACACAAGGGACATGTTTTAACCGCTCTATTTATTACATTGATTTTATGTATTATAGAGTTTTAATTGGTTTTCATGTTTCTTACGTCCATTTTATGCCTTTTAACCATTTTAGTGTGTGTGTGTCTTTAAGAACTGTATGGTTAGTCTGTCAGGTGATCAGTCACCTGACAGGAAGCAGGAGCACTATAAGAAGAGCAGCATGGCAAACAAACAGGGAGGCCATTCACAGCTTCCACTCACACCCGGACTGTGGAGTTTCTTTTATTGGACTTACCTTTCCGGACACTTGCATCCACTTGGATTTCACTCAGATTGGCTTGTATATACAGATGGTAGACAACCAAAATGGGTATTGGCGGCGTTAACTGCAAGTCAGTCGCGTGTTAAATTCATTCGCGAAACTACCGCCAGGTGGCGCAAAGGGACAGATTACGGACTCACTGTAATTGTAAAATGAGATAAAAGGAGGAGGTAAAACAACAATAACATTATGATATAACATTGTACCATCTTTAAAAACCATTAAAAATGTACAGTGAGTTAATTTCAAAATGTAGGATAGTCTTAGGCTACAGTCTACTCATCAAAAATTAAAAGAAAGACCTTTACACAAAGGATCTTATGCTTGCTATTGTTATTAAACAGTCATTAAATATAAGGCCTATATATACGGATAAAAAACTAAATGTTTTCATTTCGGTTCATTCTTGGTTTAAAAAAAATCCTTCAGGTTCCATTTGCAGATCGAAATGAGAATGGTCCAGCATTTAGCAATAATTATTATTAATTCTGTTATTATTCTTGATTTTTCAAACTGCTAACACTTTGCATTTTTGAATTATGCCTTTACTGTGTGACCAAAAATTTTGTATTTTCTGTTTCAGCTGTTTGATCGCGCTGGTGCCTCACGCACATTCATTGGAAACAGCAGTCGTTCACCGTGCCATTCGGCGCGAGCAGCGGTCCACTTT
>NC_056600.1:21601973-21602090 GCF_018340385.1 Cyprinus carpio | reverse complement strand
TTTCGTTTGTTTATAGTTAAGCCTATATTATTATATACTGCAATTTTATTTATTCATTAGAATTATATATTTGTAATTATTGTTCTGTTCTGATAAATTTGTTAAATTTAAAGGATT
>NC_056600.1:21600861-21600937 GCF_018340385.1 Cyprinus carpio | reverse complement strand
TCCCCGCACGCAAATTCTGACCAATCGAAAAGCAGTTTAGGAAATACGCCATGGCCAATGAGTGATGTGGATGTTG
>NC_056600.1:21600281-21600720 GCF_018340385.1 Cyprinus carpio | reverse complement strand
TTATTTCAACCATATAGCCTGTGAATAAACAAAATGCATACTTTTTAATGAAAGAACACTGAGAGTTTGCTTCTGGTGTTTGGATTTGTACTTCAATATAATGAGCTCCAAGTTTAGGAATAGCAACACAGGTTTTTTATTTCTCTCTCTCTCTCTCTCTATTTAACAGCATTAACTTACAATGAAATACATCTTCCTTCAGGTAGACTGAATGTTTTTCTGTCTTGCTAAATGTTGGGCTCATGATCAGTAAGTTGTATTCGCTCAAACTAATTTAATTAAATCAAAACTTGCGGACTTTGAAGCTGGGTGCAGTTAGCGCGAGTCCCGTGAAGCGGGAGCAGCTGATGGAGGACTCCGCTTGGTCTTAAAGCCCTCCGCAAACGCTACGTTCACAAATAACAATGATTTTCGTAAAATAATGATTAATTATCAATTG
>NC_056600.1:21600051-21600181 GCF_018340385.1 Cyprinus carpio | reverse complement strand
TTAAAAGAGTAGGGCTGTATAAACTCTGGCCACCCCTGTGGCCACTCCTAGGATGATTTGCAGTGGTTACTATTAATTTAAATCTATTAATTTTAGATCTATATAATTTATATATCATTTAATATAGTTA
>NC_056600.1:21593027-21598496 GCF_018340385.1 Cyprinus carpio | reverse complement strand
GCAGCAAAAATAGACCCAGCGCCAAAACGATCGCAGCACTGCTGCTTCTGCTCTGCTCCCGCAACGCTCTGCCGCGCAGCGCCTGCATGCGTTGCGAAAACCCCCATCTGTTAACAAATCAACCCAAAAAAAAACCAGTCAGCACACTAGAAAGGGATTAGATTAAACAAAAACGGGCTAAGAAAAAGTCAGAATTGTGAGGAGTCGCCATTAAAATTGTTTTTAGTTTTTATGCAGTGGTGGAAACAAGCTTTCATAAAATCGATTCTATAGATTCACAAACATGCGATTTGATTCATTTGAGATTTTGATCCGATATTGATTACACTGAAAAAAAAAAAAAAAAGATTTGTTGGATTTACTCAATTGAATTATGGACATTGGTTCCACACATTCAGTTTGAGTTCAGAGTATCCTACGCATTTATATAGTTTCATTATAATACTGTTGTGTTAATCAGATGTATTTTTAAAAAGTAATGTGTACATAGTCTTAAGTTATACTAACATAACTCAGTTATGTTAGCTTAACATTATTATTTTATTTATTTGATCATGTTAATTATGTGCAATTAAATCAAGTTGTCTTAATTCAAGGGTGTTGTCTGTAGGAATTTATTTTAAATCAAGGGTGTTGTCTGTAGGAATTTATTTTAAAAAGTATATTTATTCCAAAAAATTGATTCCCTTTTCTTTTTGAATTAATTTAAGTTTTACATAAGAAAAAAATTTGAATGTTTTTGAAACTTATTATTACCTATCAAAAAAATTATTTAACTGACCTTCACAATAAATTGCTTCTACAAAACTCTATTTAAGTGTTTATATCCAAAGTAAAACGTCACGCACTACCATGCTGCAGCAGAACCATCGATCCCGGTTCGCTGTCACCTGTACCGGACCAGTTTCGATTTCCTGTGGAGTTTTTTGAGGGTCTTCTTTTTTACAACGCGGCAAACTGATAAGTAACTATTTACATTGCATAAAAGTTAGGTTGTCAATGAGCAATGCATTTATTGAACTATAAAATGTAAAAGCTTAGCCTGGTTTCCAGACAGTAGCGTTAAGTTTGTCAGTTTGCGAAGCCGCGCTGAGGCCTTACGAAGGTCTGGCATTAACATTAAAAGTTATGTTAACTGCTAGGTTTGAAGTCAGACCTGCAAACTTGTCGCTTTTCGGCGACAATCGCCGTTTTCTTGGTTAATTGGGTCATTTAACGTTATGTGAATCACGTAGAACCGGGATTTTTTTTTTTTGGTGGGGGGTGGGGTTGCGCAGCAAAAACATCTACGTTACAATCCAAAGATGCACGACTTTGAGCCGAATCTGCCCGAGCAGACGGATATTAGTACATCTCCTCATCACACAGGCAACCACTTTGCGCCTCTAAATCTGTTATGATCTGGTTTTCAGTCTGAACATCAAGTAAATGCCTCGTCCATTTGGAGATATGCGCGCGCATAATATTTAAAAGATTAAATATTTCTTTTGCATTGCAATAACATCAATGATCCTGATATTTTCATAAATAAACTCTACTTTCATTTGTGTTGTTTCTTTAGAAGACCATCAGATCAACTGGGAGGAGGAGTTCATGGAGTAGGTAAGCTCTTTAGTAGGTGGAATTTAGGTAAATGTTTCAGAGGTTTGTTGTTATCTGTCATTTAGAGGAATTAAGGTAACCAAAAGTCAGTTATTGAGAGTCAGCGAAAAAAGGAAGAAAAAAAAAAACTAAATTATCATCCCTTTCTAATTTTTAATGACAGAAGGTATGGCCTTGTAAATTATGCAGTGCTGTTGTACCAGCAAAGACTGATATTCTAAAACATTATAGACTGCATCATGGGACCTTTGGACATAGCCATGCCTTGCCTTGTATACATATGGACTGCCCATGCTCTTTTAAAAATTGGAGTAGCTTCAGCTGTCACTTATCCCGACAACATCCAGCAGTTGACTCACTTAACTCACCTCAAGTAACTCTTTTCTTTACCTGCCTATTATGTAAAAAATCTGGATTCCCTAGCGAAAAGGAGTTTTTTGAACACATTGGTCATCATCTGAAGAATAATGAGACTGTAAAGTGTGTTTTCACAGGATGTGATCACCAAACAAATGTGTATGGGACTTTCGCAACACACAAACACAGGAAACATACGCCACATGCTTCACAAGATTTCAAACCAGGCATTATTTGTGAAAGGCAGTTAACTGAACAGGAGGAGTCACTTGTTTTTGAAGCCTCTGAAGAGGATGATGATCACAATGATTCCAATTATCAAGTCTCTCGCTCACATGCTCACTATAAAGAGGATGATGGAAGCAATGTTGTTGTAGAGTACATAGCATCCCTCCTTTTGAAATTAGAAAGTGTTCATAATGTTTCAATTCGGTGCATTGATGAACTGGTAGATGATCTTCACTTCATAGCAAGTTCTGCATCCATAACTGCAATAAGAGATGTTGTTTCACACTTAAAGAAAAATAATTGTTCTATTGCTGACACGTTTGTAACATCTCTAGTGGAAGAATTGTGCAAATCAAATCCACTAAGCACAGCACTTAGTGCTGGTGGTCCTCTTTCATTATCATTTAGAAGGTGACAGTATTATAAAGAAAAATTTGCAGTTGTTGAGCCCGTTGAATACATCCTTGAACCAAATGAAAAGAGAAGTTTCCAGTATATCCCAATTCTTAAATCTTTGATTCACATTTTGGGTAAAGAAGATATTAGAGAAAAGGTTCTGAGTAAAGAAAAGGACAAGTTGTCATCTATTCAATATGGATCATATTGTGATGGTACAGTCTATAAAGAGAATCCCTTTTATTCTGAAGAGCTAAGAATTGCACTTGTGCTGTATGTAGATGACTTTGAAATTTGTAACCCACTGGGAACATCAAGAAAAAGGCATAAAATCACAGCTATATACTGGGTCTTTGGCAACATCCCTCATTCATCGCGATCCACTCTTAACTCCATATACTTGACCCTTTTATGCAAAGCAGTTGACATCAAAAGATTTGGCTACGCTGAAGTGCTTGCTCCTTTGCTAAAAGACATTGCTATTTTGGAGCGTGACGGTGTCTACATTTCCAGTGTTGGACAACATGTTAAAGGCTCTGTGTTTTCTGTAGTCGCTGATAATCTTGGGGCACATTCAATTTGTGGACTAGTGGAAAATTTTTGTGGACCATTCATTTGTAGATTTTGCCTTGGAGAGCAATCAGAATTTCAAAGAAAGGAGGTGAGGTCAGGTGCATTTCCTGCTCGGACCAAAGAGAATCATGCCACTCATTTATTGACTATCAAAGAAAACCCTGCCTTGACACACTGTTTTGGTGTTAAAAAGGCTTGCCCATTGACTGAAAATCTGAGCTACTTCCACTGTGTCACTGGCTATCCACCTGACATACTACATGACATTTTTGAAGGGATTGTTCCCTTGGAACTGGGTCTGTGCTTCAGTGTTTTCATTTCTAAGAAATATTTCACATTTAGTGAACTTAACAATGCAATTTCACAGTTTCCATATAAGTGGTCTGACAAAACTAACTCTCCTCAGCCGGTGCCTGCTACCTTCTCCTCAAGAAAAAAGATTGGAGGAAACGCGCATGAAAATTGGGCCCTCATACGACTGCTGCCATTCATTATTGGACACAAAATACCTTTGAATGATCCAGCCTGGCTTCTACTCATGTCTTTAAAAGACATAACTGAGCTTGTTGTGGGTCCAGTCCATAATGAGGAAAGCATTGCATATCTTGACTCAAAAATTTCTGAACACCGACACAGATTCCAAGAAGTATTTCCTAATGAAGGGTTAATCCCAAAGCACCACTTCTTAGAACACTATCCTGCATTAATAAATGCTTTTGGACCTGTGATTGCTTTCTGGACAATGAGGTTTGAAGCGAAACACAGCCAATTTAAGCAGATTGTGAGACATACTGGCAACTTTAAGAACATTCTCCTTTCTCTGGCCACAAAGCATCAGCTTTTGATAAGTCACCACCTGCATTCCACAACAGTTGTGCCTGCTCTGAGTGTTGTAAGAGTCACATCAGTGCCATTAGATGTCCTGCATGTAAATGTTCAGGAATCAATCAAGCATCTGTTTCCTTGTCAGTCTCAAGTACAGCTGGCTGATACAGTCACCTTCCATGGAACAAGGTACTCAAAAGGCATGATCGTGGCCTATGGTTCTACTGCAGGTCTTCCTGATTTTGCAGTGATTCTTCAAATTGCACTTATCAGGGAAAGAGTGTATTTTATTGTGAGAAGACAGATATCCTGGTATGATGAACACTATCGTGGATATTATCTGGAGAAGACCGAACACATAACTCTTGTTGAGCAACGACACCTTACTGATTTATGTCCTCTGTCTGCCTATATTGTTGCAGGAAAGCGAATGGTGACATTGAAGCGCCACAAACTCTCACAATCCTTGACCACATCGATCATGAAGTCAAGAAACTCACTCTTAGCAGTGGCATACCCTCAACTGTGAGATTCCGGGTCCTCATCGATCATGAAGTCAAGAAACTCACTCTTAGCAGTGGCATACCCTCAACTGTGGAGGAGTTGGTTGCAGCTGTCAAAGAACATTTTTCCATCCCCACAGATATAAGTCTTCAATACAAAAATGCCCTAACATCTACCAATATCTACCAATCGACCACAAAGGAACTCAAAGATAAAGACACACTGAAAGTAGTGTATGTACCGCTAAACATAACACTGACCCTTGTTCCCCAGGAAAGCACCCCTGATACCTCCAGTGTGTACTCTTTATCCGAGTCTGTGACACACTCTGACGGCTCAGATGATACTGGACATCACCAAGTGTCACCCTCTGAAAGGCAGAGCCCATGGCCTGCTGTTTTTCCCATTCCAACCTTCTCACACAACACTGAACTGGCCCTAAGACAAGGAAATGAGATTTATTTAAGAGATGGCACCACAATGACATCACCAAGTGTCAAATCAGACATCCTGGAGCGCCTGGCTGAAGCCATGTTTTGCTACACAGCATACCCCAATGATGCCCAGAGGTCTGCAGTAGCACAGGCACTAATAGAAAAGCATTCCTGTTTAAAGGAGCCTGGCTCTTTTAATGGAATTTATGGGTGGCAACAAAGCCTGAAATACAAATGTGGAAACTATCGTACCAAACGTAAAGCATTGGGAAGCCCTGAACTCCTGATAAACTCAATGAAATACAAGATGGGAGATGACAGAAAACCTGCTAAAAACATCAAGAAACCAAAGAGGGCAGAAGTAAATTACCTGCCTCAGCACCATTCTGGTGAAACAGACAGCAGCCTTGAGAATGTGAGGCTTGACCTAATAGAAGCCAGCAAGAAAAGGGACGTCATAAGCATAAATGACATGATGGCCAGGACATATATCTCAAAAAATTAGCATATCATGAAAAGGTTCTCTAAACGAGCTATTAACCTAATCAAT
>NC_056600.1:21589963-21591386 GCF_018340385.1 Cyprinus carpio | reverse complement strand
TCATCGTGAGTCTACTGTTGCTATAGTAACAAACGCATCTTTGACAGTGACATTCTCTAATGTTTTTGTTTTGTGTTTTTTAAGCATTATAGTTATATGCATTTTAATGACATGATAAAAAATTGTTTACATGTCATGTCATTTCTGTACATCTTTAAAATGTGCTGTATTTTTGTAATATGCTTTTTAGACACTTTTCAAAGTGCATTATCTTAATACACATATTACTCATTTGACAGTAATGGCGTTCAGGAATGGATGTGTAAAGTTCAGTATCTGCAGGACAACAGCAGCACATGTGCTGCAGCGGTACAGTAAGCATCTCTCTTTGAAGCCCAGAAAGCGTCTGGCAGATTATGTGTTGCTGAGTCATCTTCTGAATCAAGCATTATTGATCATTATTCTGATAAAAAAAAAATTTCCTTTGTGCACAGAGTTTAATTTCTGCAATTTTAACACAATTTAAGGCAAGGATGTTCATAGCTAAGCAATCCTTGCTCTCATACTGTGTTTCAATTCCAGAAGCAGCACATCCATATTTCCATTTATAGAAATTCACCTCAAATCTATATAATCTTTTAACTTCTGCATAATTATGGCATGTATTCTGTGTGCTTAACTCCATTCATGAGAGTGGTAGGCCTATATTTAATATAAATTTGTAAATTAAAAGCATGCTGTTTACTTTATCACATAGAAAAAGTGCACAGGGTCCAGTCCAGAGTGAGCGGCGCTGCACACATAATTACTCCGGTTATTGTTTATAAATCCTGACATGTGCCAAGGTTTATAGATCAGCGCAAATGCATTTTGCATTACATGCATGAATTCAAATATGAAGAATGCCAATTGGAGAAGCTTTGTATTACAAGCTTTCTGCATACTTATTTTTTTAATGGTTTTCAAAGAGAGTTGGAGACAGAACTGACTTTGACAAAAAGTGATGGGGACATGAAGCCACCCGTCCCACCCTATGCAAAAATGTTACGGTTCCCCATTTTTTCAGCTCTTCTTCCCAATCAGTTTACACATACAGCCCACATCTCTTGTTGTTTTTGGAAGAGGGCCTTGTCTCTTCAGCTGCTGTTCTCAGCTGTATTTCCTCTTTCATTCAGCAGCTCTTCCTGATCAGGACGCACATACAGGTATGGAGCCCATCTCTTTTGCTGCTGGAGGAAGTAGGTCTTCTCTCTCAGGGCAAGGTCAGGTTTGAGTCCTCGCGTGAACTGCTGCCAAAATTCTGGTAATTCCTCACTGTGTGTTAGAGAGGAATGCAGTGAGGAATGCAGGACCAATGGATCACAGAAATAAATTACATTTTAAAAGTAATTCAAATAGAAAGCAGTTATTTTTAATAGTTAAAATATTTCACAACATTACTACTTTTGCTGTACTTTGGATCAAATAAATTCAGGCTTGGTGA
>NC_056600.1:21588212-21588313 GCF_018340385.1 Cyprinus carpio | reverse complement strand
ACATTAGTTTTTCAAATTGGTATGTTTCGCCGGGCCATGAAGAAATATAGAGCTGAGTATCATTAGCATAACAGTGAAAGCTAACACCGTGTTTCCTGATG
>NC_056600.1:21580698-21587921 GCF_018340385.1 Cyprinus carpio | reverse complement strand
AGTACTCTAGAGCAGTCTCAGTACTATGATACGGTCTAAATCCTGACTGGAAATCCTCACAGATGCCATTTTTCTCTAAGAAGGAATATAATTGTGAGGATACTACCTTTTCTAGTATCTTGGAAAGAAAAGGTAGATTCGAGATCGGTCTATAATTAACTAGTTCTTTGGGGTCAAGTTGTGTTTTTTTGATGAGAGGCTTAATAACAGCCAGTTTGAAGGTTTTGGGGACACACCCTAATAACAATGAGGAACACTCACAGATATCCATTTTTATTCATTCTTTTCAAAGACTAATTTATTTACATAACTGCACAGTAATAAAGCATTTAAATTCACCTGATAACACTGCTCTGTGATATTAATGTTAACAGTCTTACTAGAGAATCGCAAGAATCTGTTAGTCCTAATCTTTTTCTATCACAGTTTCCATTTCCCTTTGAATGGAAATAAATGCATTTAATTTGTGTGTACTGACAGTGTAGTTTTATATAATTAATGATATATGAATAATACACTGAAATCTGTGAATCTGTAATTTTTATAGACCCCAATAAAACAGCTTTTTTGTGTTGCCAGACAAAATTAAATACATTATCCATTTATAAAAAGAGAGAATTTTAATTGGTATATTTCAAGTTAATATATATCTTAAAAAGGTTTATATAAAAACAATTATTTCTGTTGTGGTGTGAATAAAACAAACACTTAAACTGCAAGCATAATTTAGGCGACACATAATTATAGAAATAAATGATAAAAATGATAAGAGCCTGGAGATAAAGTCTTCAGATAAAGTTTTGAGCTGCAAAAGATATCTTCACATTCATTTGAATTTGACGTCCTATGACATGAGATTTGTCTAAATATATGTGGTGTAACTGTGGACTTATATTTAATATTATGATCACATGCTTATGAAAGTAAACATGTTTTTTGACTTGTTTAAACAGTAAGAGGGAGGGATTTCTTTTAGAAGTCAGTTGCCTCTAATTCAGCAGAAACTTTATGTGCAGATTCTGTCTGGAGCTGTTAATGATGCTCTTCTGGAATTGACAACCATTGTTTCTCTGTACAGTTAATTCAACAAATTTACCAGATGAATTAACAGATTAATTGCTGGCACAAGAGAGATCCTCAGATGTCTCAGTTAAATGTAATCTAATGTTCACAACCTGGGTGAAAACTTCATTTGATTCATGCCGTTTTTTAACCTTATTTTAATTTTGCTTGCAGAAATGTTAACTTGAATCTGCTCTGAATGCTTGTGACTTACCTTTGAAATCTCCTGCACAGAAACTGTGATCTAATCAACCTGCTGTTTTTATCCCGTGATGTTTCAGAGCCAGAGATCACATTCACAGAGTCCAGCGTGTGAAACTGCAGAAAGAGCTTCGCTGCTTGTATTCTCTTTCCCACAGATATGCACTCAACCTTTGAGCTGAGAGAGAGAACAACATCTTCTGCAGATTTCTTTTCCTCTTCTTATGTTCAGTATATTTCCTCTCTCTCTGGTTTGTGTGCGTCTTTCTTGAATCACTGTTTCATGTTTTCTTCTTCCTCTAGTCACAGATAAAGACACGGTCAGAGATACTGAGAAGTTCTTCCAAACATGTGAGGAGGAGCCGGACAAAATCAACACTTTCTATTCCTCTGTTTAATTGAATTTGGGGTGACCACGTTCACCAAGGCAATTTGAACAAATGGTGCACAACCACACCATTTGGGAAAATATTCACAAAGACCTCGTCCTCCGGTGTCTGTCTATACAGGACTTTGGAGATTGGACCAAGAGTAAAAAAGGTTGGATTACCTGCGAAGAAAGTCCCTTGATTGCCTCAAAAACAACAAAAAGACGTTGTTAACGTTATGCAAACATATGGTACAGTAATAGCCAATTTAGCCGCAGTGTACAGCGGCTAATGTACAGTAATGTTAACTTGCTAACTTTAGTAATGCCGCACAATTTAGGCAAGCACTTGCCAATTGTTGCATGGTAGCTTTACTTAATTCTATCTATTATTTACAGGTTGCCGACCTATGAACAACCCCAGAGACATAAAAGAATTGAAAAACGGGGAGTACATAAGATGAATAATCACACTGTTAAAAATACTACACACACCAGCCAACACACCATAATAATACAACAATTCTATATTGTGTTTTTAATTTATATGTTGACATTATACCTTCTGTTTATATAAAGAAATAAGTAAAAAGCATTACTCGTAAATCGTTACTGAGTGAACCTACTCGGTTTTCTTTTGTATTCAGTAGGTTCATCTGAGAGCTCTGAGGATCACAACACCTCCAGGGAAAACGATGTAGTGGTTGAGGCATCCAGTCATGGCTCAGCCTCCAAAGCACCAACACCCCCTCCTCATCCTGCTGAACCTAAGCCACAAGGTGGGCTCTCATGTTGGTAAACTTTTCAGTAAGGTACACAAATGCAGGTAGTTTCTGAGGAGCGAAAGGATGATATGGTTAGCTGTAGATGATACTGCAACCCGTCAATGTTTTGTGTATGTACCTTTTGGCTACACTTGTATTGACTACATATGTGTCTCAGAGGCAACAACACTACCACACACCAGGTGCCCAAGTTCAGTTGAGTGATGCACCTGCTACGAGCAGGTAATTGTATTGGAGCTCTCATAATAACTTTTATTGATATTTTTAATTACAGTGATGCTTTGTTGTGTGTGCACATTCATGTATAAATAGAATAGGCTGTGAAACAAGGCTTGTCTGGTTGATGATATGGTAGACGGCAAAAAACCTGCACTGCAAAATCCCAGGACAGTCTCCCTCACCCTGCTTGGGAGTAGCCTACCCCCATTACAGCATACTACAAAGACCACACAACACAGCATCACTTTAATTGAGAATAAAAATAAAAAGGAATTATGAGAGTTTAAAAAACCCTCTTTTTATTAACAGGTGCATTACTCAACTGAACCTTGGCACGTAGCGTGGGGTAGTGACACTGCCAGAGACACAGATGCAATCAAAACAAGAGTCCCAAAGATATATTCACAAACCATTAAATGACCATTACACAGATCTTACCAAAGATATTGAAATTTAATTTAATCACTGTAGCACTGAATGTTCCCAGTATTTAAGGGTTTTACTATCTGAATTTGATTAAATAAATGTTTTGTTTTTGCAGCACATCGCCGAAGAAAGGGACGAAAAACACAGATAATGGAGGCAATGGACAAGGGTCTGGACCATCTCCTGCAAAATGAGAACACCCATGACTTTGACAGGGAGCGGTTTGAATGGGAGAAAGAGATGGAGAGAAATAGAATGGAGCTGGAAAGGAAATGCCTTGATTTTGAAATTAAGAAGAAGGAAGCTGATGAAAAGAGAGAAGAGAACAGGGCATTAATGCTCCAGTTGTTTCAGTGCTTTTTGTCCCAGTCCCACCATTCACCTTTTTCAGCCCCTCATTACTACCCTTATACACCACCTCTCCAACACCCATCAGATGAGATCATGGACTATCCATCTACAGTCCCTGGACCCCCTGCCCCAGCAGCATATAAAGTGCACTACTACAATGACCCACCTAAGTAGCGTTTTGTGCCATATCATCTGGCAGGAAAACATTATATGTTCTTAGGCCTTTTAGATTTAGAGTGTTTACATGCAAGACAAAAGGTTTGGCAGTTCACTGTTTTATTTATTTCAATTTGCTTTGATTTATGTTTGGTCCGGTGCATCCCTACAGAAAGCAGTATTTCGCACAATCCATGTACGGAAAAAGGCAAAGAAAAAAACTTGAGATTCAACTTTGGCTGGACAAATTCTGAATATGCATTTTTAATTTTAGGAAAGCAATATTTGCACATTTCTTTTTTTATTTTGTGACAAAATGGTTTATTTTATATTCAAACTGTAAAAAAAAGTTACATTTATAACAATTGTTTATTTTATATCCAAACGCTGGGAAAAAAAAGTTGAACTAAAGTTGAAACTTATGTGAATTGCCAAGTTTAGAAATAAAGTATGCTCTGCACTACAAATAAATGTTTGATTAATTTCACGTGGGTCTTGACTGCATACTGGGTATGAGCTTCCAAGGCTTCTCTGCACTTTACTGATTTGTGTGAATATGAGCTACCAAGGCCTCCCGGATGCGCTCTGCTGGGGAGAGAGCAGGTACATCATGCTGCTCTGGTCCTGTCTCTGGCTGATCCAACACATCTTCCTGTGGTTCCTGGTAAGCAACTTTCTGCATTTCACAGAAGTTGTGCAACACTACACAAGCAGACACAACATACTTCACATTTTGGGTTTGACAGTCATTTCTTTTAATAATACATCGCCAGCAGCCTTTGAGGCAACCAAATGTGTGTTCAACTTGGATACGAGCATGGCTCAAGGAGGCGTTGTAGGCTGCCCTGGGTCCCCTCACTGTTCCTTCTGGGAATGGCTTCATTATGTTGCTAGTCAAGCTGTAGGCAGAATCGGCCACTATCAGGACAGGTATGTTGACCCCTTGGATGTTTCTGCTGAATGGAGGGAAAAAGGTACCATCCTCCAGCTTGTGGCACAGATGAGAACACTCAAAAACATATGCATCATGGCACTTCCAAGGCCAGCCAACATCGAAATCAAGAAAGCAGTAAGTGTGGTCTACAAGTCCTTGAAGAAGAACACTGTACCATCCTTTTCTGTTATAGTAGTCAGTGGGATAGCTCACTGGGGCAATGATTGGGATGTGCGTGCCATCCAAAGCACCAGCACACATGGGGAATCCTGTCTTTCTTTCAAATCCTGTGATGATGGCTTGGACTTCAGGGACAGTTTTTGGCCTCTTCACAAAAACCCTCCTGAGTTTGCTCAGTGCCTCACACACCTCCCAGAAGATGTTACAGGCGGTGCTGGTTCCAATACCAAACAGATTAGCAACATCGTGGAACTCAACATTACTGGCAAGCTTGTAGATGGTAACTGCTACCCTCTTCTCTAGTGGTACTGGATCCAACATGTTGGTAATTTGGGGGTTGATGTATGGGTGCAGCTGGTCACAAAGGAAACTGAAGGTCTCTTTGGGCATTCTGAAGTTTAGGTACCAATCATTCTCTTGAAAATTCTGGAGCACCTCTGTTTCCCAGAAGGAAGGGCCTCGCTCCTGTGGTGTTCTCTCATTGAACCATGAATTTACTATAAAAGAGAGAAGGCAGTCAGTACACATTGTCAGTTTGCAGTTTTTATATTCAACAGACATTCAGTCAATTAAAATCAGGGGAAGACCTACATTTTATTACAAATTTAAGTACCTAAACTACAGAAAACGATTTGAATGAGAACAGTGATGTCCTCAGTATAAAGATCAAAAATACCACCTTTACATTTACAACCTCACCCTTTAGTCAGGGTCCTGATGGCTCCTACCATTACCTTTGAAATACATGAAAAAGAACTCCACCTTCTCTGGTGCAAAAAAATAACCTTCGAACATCGAAAAGTAATCTAATTATAGAGATTTCTAGAAATACATTCATTACATACATACATGCCATGCAAACTAATACAAAACATTAAATTGTAATAGAAAATAGACAAAAACACAATGCAGTCAGTGCATGACTCAACAGTTAGTCAATGCTAGTTTCTACAAAATCTAAAGCCAAAACTTTTGAACATTAAACCCATTCTTTAACCATGCAAAGTGTTACCAAGTCATGAGTAACAGAAAACTGAACACATCAATTCATAGATTACACAATATAATCAATTGAAAAAAGTTTGTCTTATTAAGGATGGACATAGTTAATTATGTTATCGTGAAAATTATTAATAACTAAGAGTAGATCCCATTAATACAACTCTCTCCTTAATTGGTGCAAAAAATAACAGACATAATAAAAGATATGAAACAATTCAGATAGATACTGGCGTACTTTTTTTGCAGAAGAAAAGTTCAATTATTGTTTCCCGAGCCGCCCCTATATATGAGGCAACTCCGCTACAAATGTCTGGTGATGTGCTTTAATACGTTTTTACTATCAGAAGATAAACCTAAACAATATTACAATTACCAAAAGAACCATAGTTCTTCTTGAGCTTCTCAGAAGATAAAAGAAATTCATTCATAAAGAGTAAAGATATGTAAAACAACAATATGGAGATTTCTAGCATCTCTCTCCTGTATTATTTGGCCCACTTCCAAAAACACAAACAGTTTTAGGAAATGAGTCTAAAAAGCTGACTTTCTCAGGAGAATGCTGTGATTCTGATAAATGACTGTGGAGAAGACTCTTCTTCAGGACAGTGCTGAGGAGGCAGAGTTAGGTGCTGGACAGCCGATAGAGAAGAGGAATGTCTTTCTTACCCCAGCAGCAGAAGACAGGCTCTCGTCCTGAGGGAAGGTGACACTTCACATGGAGGCTTGATGCAGTGTTTTTGCTGTAGAACAAGGTCCTTCTCAGCACCTGATCTTCTTCTTGTGAAAGAGTTCCTCTAGTGCAGAGTCAGAGACTCCAGATTTCTCTGCAAACTGGAATCTTTTTAATACAACATTTTAGCATATTATTGTAGTCAGTTTATTGTTTTTTATTTAACACACATGGCAAAGGTGTAATATGAGAACAATTGTTAAACGGTTCTTCCCTCCTCTTCTTCATCCTGAGCCTGCACCGTCAATATCCCTTCTCTGAGCTGAAAGGGAGGATCATCTTGTTAATGCTGCTAATGTATGTACACAACCATTCAAACATTTATTTTTTTGGTTATGTTTTTTCGAGAGAATTCCTTCTTCTGCTCACCAAGGCTATATTTATTTGATTATTACTCACAGTACAAAACAGTAATTTGTCAATATTTGTAAAATTTCAAACAACAACAGTTTTCATACTCTTTTTTGAATACACTTTAACGGGTTTCATATCCCTGCAAGCAAAGCGGAATTTTCAGTAGCCTTACTCCATCTTCAGTTGTCACATGATCTTATGTCATAACTGAATTTGCTGGCTCGAGAACATTGCTGCTTATTATCATCATGCTTATTTTTCTCTTCCCTTAATTTACCAAACATAACATAAAACTAATAACACATGAAGTTATAGACAATTTGGATAAGTCACCTGAGAGTTTTTTTGATGTGGCCACAAACTGTGAATCGTCCTTTGGAAATCTTAAGTGGTTCTCCAGCTTCTAAAGAAAGGCAGATTCTGGGCCATTTTTCACAGAGAATTTTATCTTACTAC
>NC_056600.1:21570407-21580570 GCF_018340385.1 Cyprinus carpio | reverse complement strand
GTAGGTGTCCCAGCTAGGAGATTTAGCTTAAAACCTATTAACAAAACTCTCAAGGGTCTACAGTAACTAAAAAGAGGGTTGAGTCATTGCAATGACCTTTTTCTTTGTTAAATTTCCACACTTGGAGCTCTTAATATTGAACTCTCAAAGTGCACCAGATAGACAAATTTAACTTTAAAATGTACGCAATTTCTTACACAAGACCATGCCCCCAGATCCCCCAAACAACACAAGCCTCCATAGTCTCCAAAAAATAATCCTGTGGGAAATACAGCAAAGTGATGTGGTTGTGTATGATTTAGGAATAGGGGAGATCCTTCACACATTGGTCAAATTTAGGCCAACTCCAATATTTTTTAAACATTTAAAAACGGGAGGTTCTCATAAAGGCAGTGGTTTACAACTGTGGTCCTGGGGACCCGCAGCACTGCACACTTTGTATGTCTATCTTGTTAAACACACTTGATTCAGATAATCAGCTCCTTAGGAAAGAGCTCCATGAACTAAACTAAACTTGTGTCAGTTAGGAGAGATTCATAAAATGTGCAGTGCTGTGGGTCCCAAGGTCCAGAACTGAAAATCACTGTCTTAAGGTACTCTGCTCAGCTCCTAATTTTTCATCTTACACACACAATTCTAGAGCCATGAAAAGCACATTAAACTGCCAGCAGGTGGCGGCAAGTCACTGATTTTATCATTGAATCATTCATTCAATTGATTTGTTCGAATGGCTGATTCATTCAGGAACGAAGTATGTGACTGTCTTTATGAATGGGTAATTGAATCATTGACAAAAAGAGTATGAAAACTTATTTTAAATTTTACAAATATTTTACAATATTACTGTTTTGAACTTTAAAAATGCAGTTCATTCATAAACGAAACCACTGTGTTTGAATGGAGATCAAAATATGTTCGTTGATTAAATAGAGCAAAACTATTTTCGTTGTGTTGTAGTCAGACAATAAGTCACTTAATATTAACTGCTGTATTAAATCAATATCACATTTGTAAACTCCCTTAATAATCATTAAAAACTGTCATTCATCTTAGTTCATCGCAATTTCACAAAACTCCACTATAATCAACAAAGCTCCTTACACTGCACAATGAATCTCTTATTTACACTCCATCTACACTTTGCTTGTTATAATGAGAGTATACATCTGTCATACATTACTCAGCGCTGCAAAAACACGTTGTAAGTACAAATGCAATTGAAATGGTAGCATTGTTAGAGCCCTGCACTGCCGGGAAAACATGGCTAAACATGACTTAAACAATATGCAAAGTAATATAGCACTTTATTTTATTTCAGAAAGTATTTTTTCTTCTCATTTTGTTGAACATATTATATTCATGTGCAAGTTCAGGGTTTTGGTACTTGAAAGTTTCATGGTTCAAAGTACTCCTGAAATAAAAGTTCAGAAAGATGTGATGCATTTTTTTGTTAATATGACTCATACAGTCTCTTTTAAGGGTATAATCAAGTATTTTCCATCGTCTAATCTTTATTAATAAGCAAACAAAAATCACAATAAATTGTAATATTGAATCGCAATAGTTACATAATCGCAATACTCAATTATCGCAATATATATTGAATCAGTATACACCGTGTTCTTTTTAGATAACTGGTATCAATCTCAGATAGGTTTGGTCAATAGTTTGCCAGGTCTTCTTAGGTAAATGGAAACCCTACTTAAAGAGTAATACAGTTCATTTGTTTGACAAACTTTCCTTAATAATCTGACCAAGATCTTCTGTGCTCTAAGTCACTCATAAATCTTTTGACAGTTCAATAATCTTTATTTGCTTTTCACAAAATATTGTTTGTTTTTCATACTTTTCATCTTCCTCACCATATTTCATGATACAGTCAAAACAATAAAACTCTCTTCAAGACTGCTGGAATTATCCAATAACCTAGTTTATAATAGCATTTTTTGTCATGGATTGCGATTATATATCATTTTTTTCGTTTGTTATATTTCATTTAAAATGTAGTTGTCTGATCTAACAGATTGTGTTTAACACACAAAAGAGTGATGATCAGGGCCACAAACATTTAAAGGTAACTATACTAAAGGTCCATTCACACCAAGAACGATACCTATAAAGGTAACTATAAAGATAACGATATTAGCGTCCTTACACCAGGTAAACGATATCCGTCGTTTATTCATAAGCACTAGACGCTCGTCTGCGCTTTAAATTCGTCGGAGCTCGTTACAGAAGGATGGAGCCTGATTGGCTAGTGTCATGTTTTTGGTATTCGGTCTATCAGCGCTGCTGACAAAAAAATGGGTTTGGAAGTGATTCCTTACACGAATATAGTTATTTCGTTGTCTTTATACGTTATAGTTGTGGTGTTGGAGCTCTGCTTTGTTCTTTAATAATGAATGATGGTTTGATTAGCAGACTATATCTTCTAATCGTTATCTTTATAGTGTAGCTCCCTTGGTGTGAACGGGCATTAAAGAGGTTCTGCCTAAAATGGCTAGTGTTACATTTTTTAGCTAAGAGTCGCACCTTCTAAAAAACTATTGACAAAGGCTCTGAGACAAAACTTTTTAGTAAATCTTAAGTAGACGTTAGGGGGGGTGGGGGTTGACACTCATATGCTAATGGATGATGTTCAGCATAGCTGTGTACTGAACTCGCCCCAGGATTGGCTGATAGTCACTCTGTCAGAGACTTTTATATAGTAATACTGGAAAGGTTAACGAGCTAGCAATATTATGTTTGCCATATTCAAAATAAAGTGAGTTAAAAAGAAGTGTTATTTGGCACATTTCAAATAAAGGTTTTAAGAAATGCAGGCTAAGCTGTCCACTAAATAAACATAGTTAGCCTTGTTATGTTCAGCGAATGTACCAGCCGTTCTTTCAGTGGCGATTCTCGTAAAAAACAAAAAAAACAGGTTTGTGGATATGCATATAAACAGACTGTTCTTTAACTTAACAGAGTAAGTAAGTACGAAATAAATCCTGGGCTCTTGATAGTATTTAAGACTTATGCCAAAATAAAAGAAACACAAACTGCACGGCACAAAAACAGCAATGTCTAGGGAGATTGTCTGCAGTCTGGTGTCTTAGAGTTGACCTTAGGAGGCTCATCTTGTACTGACTACTAACATCTTCACAGATTTAGGAGCTAGTTTTAGTTGCTACTAAAAACCACTTTGTGCATAACATCTTAGATAGAAAGACAGCTTTAGGAAGTCCAAAATTGCACGGACTGACCACAACCAATGATTTTTAAGATTTTTCTCCACAATCAGTACAATGTTAATGCTAACCATTTGTTTTATTCCTTAAGCTGTTTTGGGATATCGGGCCCAGGTAAACAACAGCAGACGGTTATAGCAAATCTTAAACTGATCTAAATAGAATATACGGGCAACTGGTATTCAGATAAAATCGGACCTTGGCAGACAATTACCCTGTCTCTCCTCCTGAGCGTCTAGTAGTGTGGGTCACAGGCAATGGCTGTTGGTATATCTGGGGATTGCGGCTGACAGCAAATCAATGTCAACCATGAGCTAATAGCAGGCTTCATCATTAGCCTCCGTCCAGGAGAGAAGACAATGGTCAGGCGGACCTGAAACATATAACAAAATGAAATCACGTTATAATGTATGTTAGGTCTTGACCTGAAGTGATGCCTGAAACAGACCAGGTTTATTTTTTTTCACCCTAGCGATTCAAATGTGGTTCTATAGGAAACAAAACTAGTTTCATGATGACTGACTCTCTTGATACTCGTGGATAAGTGCCACCGCATACCACTTGGACGATTTTGATTTTTCTGGAGTATAGTGGTTGTGTCTAAAGGGTAATTAAGGACTCAACATTCCAAGGATATACTGATGAAGCAGCAATATTGATTAATGGTAGCTTATATCAATCTTTGCAGTACTTAACAAGCTCAAGGGAAACCAAATTAGTACCCGTGTTTTGAACCCCGTCTTTATTTGTAATAGTTGTCTTGTTGCTGCTGCCCAGACTTGTCTCTCCACCTGATGAATAAAAAAAAAAGTATGTTAGTTTTACAGCAATGAATTAAAACATTTCAAAACTGCTAGGTGGCAACCCAATGAATATCTTTTCTATAAGACAACTCACTGAAGCATTGAATCCAACTGGGGGCCGTCAGGACTAACCAGAAGTGAAATATTTGGTTTATAATTTAAATGATTTGTTGAACCCTAAAGTAAGCATATTCTACTTTGATGAATTGAAAATCGCATAAAAAGCATGCATTTGTAAAAAAACACCATTCTAACACCAATAATGTAGCAGATGACGACAGGAATTACAGGACTTGTCACTTAAGGGGCGACGAAGGAGGGGGGGATATTAATCCCCATAAACTGAACCTGATTTTCAGCTCGGTTAATTCACTTTAGACCGCGGTGTTAAGTCAGTTCACAAAAGGGCTAGCGTGAGCAATCATCAGAGCGCGCAGCAGTACATTAAAACAAAAACTAATTATACCAACTACGGTTTAACGTTTACAAGAATTACACAGTGGAATAGTGCTAAGTTACGTGTAAGATGTGTAAAGATCATTTAAGAACAGCGGTATGAAAATGGTATCTCAAGATTTTAAATAGTGAACGTGTATCTGTCGACCGCCTTGGCGGACTGCCCGTGAGCTACCCTAACGCAACACAGAGCATTTTATTTATTAAACAACGAATAAGAAAAACCTACAAAAATACAAAACAAATACGTCCTCTTTGGTGACAGCTAACTTTAATATCACGTAATAACTTGAACTCAAAAGTAGATTAGTATAGCCACGTTTCCCTTTCCGCCGTGCTCCGTCTCCTGTAAGTTGGGGACCGTTACTGACGGGCACGCGCATTAACGTTACAGTACTCAGCACTTGACGCGCCGGTGGTTTTGGGGCTAGTTAACATGTTAAGTTTTGTTCCGTGACCTCTTTTCAATGAATCTCTGTCATTAACAAACATTATCACCATTGGCTAAGCAAACAATTTGTTATTTGTTTTTGTCGTTAATTGGATAAATGTTTTACTATATCTAAAAATATAATAAGAATGCAGCCATCTTTTAAAAATGCTTGATGAATTTAGTATATTTCTCAAATAACAGGCTATTCAAATGGTATCTTAATAATAATACATGTAGTGGAATAATATGAAAAGTTATCTGAGACCACCTGATCATTATGGTGAAGGATTAAAAAAAACTGTTTCCCATTTCATTTACATTTTACCAGGTTCAAATCTAACCTGGTTGAGAGTCCCATTCTATGGTGAAGGATTAAAAAAAACTGTTTCCCATCTCATTTACCAGGTTCAAATCTAATAGCTCAAGCTTTACGCTTGATTTACTTGTAACACATTAAACTCGAATTATGATGTGAACCTCCTCGCTTAATTGTGCACTATTTTGGATAGGTTAGATTGCTTAGAAATGTCTTATAGGTCTATATCAATAACACAACATAAACACAAAAAACATACTTACAAACACGTCATCCATCTCCATTTAATCATTCTTTTTGTTTTCATTCTTCTTATGGTTTGCTTTCTCTTTCTGCAAATTGTATCGTTTTATGGTGTATAGTGATATGACCCAGCACCCAAAATACACTCAAAACACTCCAACGCAGCCTCCATTCTTCCGAAGGCTAGATAAAAATGCGCACAGGAAACAAGATAGCGTACACGCCCCCGCCAAATCCAGGCCAAATTATTCGCACGGGACTAATATTATCACATGACCTCGGTGTTCGGTGAAATATGGTAGGTCATTTGCGGGGGAATTTTTACTTTACAAATTACAGACATGGCCGATTCGCACGGGATTATGATCACAGACAACCTCTGCAATTATCAGGTAATACTAATCCCGTGCGAATAGGGCTTAAGCCATGCATGGCTTTGTTTTTAGTTTTGTGGGCCGGTTACTCAATATGTTACAGGAGACATTGTAGTCTAACTTTGTACACTGACATTTACTGAATGAAACAGTGTAATTAGACATTACTGGTCATGCTTTGCACAGGAGCCGTTTTTTTTTTTTTTTTTTAAATAATGTATCTCATGAGTTTCAGTTTTTATGGTCCATCATATTTAATATTATTGATGTGACATGCAATGTAAAAATGAAAGATATCATGGCCACAAATAAGGAATTTCGTAGCACAATACATTAATTTGTTCCCTCATTTTAGTTAAATCGCTGTACTGATATTTGCTCTATTCCTACTAATTTGTTCTTTAGTTTTAATATAACAAGGGCCAACTGAATGAAATCTGGCCTCAAATTAATAAACTGTAGGAACAAATGACTTTGTGGGAAGTAAATCTTAATATCTATTTTTTCCTCGTCACATGCAGAGCTCCATAATTTTTCTTCCATAATGTGTTCCTGGGTATATATTCTATAAGACCAAGAAAGGAGATTGTTATTGTCCATTTATATTTTGATCTTGACTTAAATTTTTCTCTTGTTGACCATAGTTTCCTGGTTCTGCAGCGCCGTCCACCTGTCAAACATCACAGTATAAAAGACCTGCAGCTGGCTTTCAGTGAGCTCCACCTGCAGAAATACCAGCTCTGATAGCCTGCATAACACTTTTAGACTACTCTTGACAAGCCTTAGTGCTTAATTCTGATTTATTGCTCACTTCTGATTGGTTTTATTGGCTTGTTTTTTAATTTTGGCAACAACAAAAAAAATGCATATTGGGCACTTTTGCCTGCAGTATGGCCATAACCTTAGATGTTTTGAAAATAACTAACTTAATTAACTAGAACATGCACATGATAACTTTATCATTATTGATCTCTGTGAACCTGTGAATCATGCCAGTTCATTGAGATCCCCAGCAGTGAACCATTGAACCAGCGTCTATGGTTTTTACCTGATCTCGGATCAGTTTCATCAATTTGTAGACATTTTTTATGAGATTTGTTTAATTAAAAGGATGATAGTTAATAGTTTCTTACTGGTCTGTTTAGATGAGTTCTCCATAAAACAAACTAAATAACAAGGTCTGCTAAATAATAAATACTTAAAAAATGCATATTATACAGACACTTCACATTTAATGGTATTTTATTATTTTTTAATGTATTTAATATTATACTTTCAAGAAAGCATTTGCAATGGGTTTGTAAAAGCAGCTCTACAAAACACTTAATCATTTTGTGAAGCTGTTTCCAGCGCTTCAAAACACTGAATTATTTTGTGAAGCTGGTGTTTTGAGCACTTCAAAACAATTCAATTAAATTCAAGTTTATTTGTATAGAGATTTTTATGATACAAATCGTTGCAAAGTAACTTTACAGAAAATTAAGTTTCTACAATATTTAGTAGTAGCTTATCAAAAATAAAACCACTTGTACATACAGTGGTGTGAAAAATTGTTGGCCCCCTTCCTGATTTCTTATTTTTTTGCATGTTTGTCACACTTTAATGTTTCAGATTATCAAACAAATTTAAATATTAGTAAAAGATAACACAAGTAAACACAACATGCAGTTTTTAAATGAAGGTTTTTATTATTAAGGGAAAACAAAATCTAAAACTACATGGTCCTGTGTGAAAAAGTGTTTGCCCCCTAAACCTAATAACTGGTTGGGCCACCCTTAGCAGCAACAACTGCAATCAAGCGTTTGCGATAACTTGCAATGAGTCTTTTACAGCACTGTGGAAGAATTTTGGTCCAGAATTGTTGTAATTCAGCCACATTGGAGGGTTTTCCAGCATGAACAGCCTTTTTAAGGTCATGCCACAGCATCTCAATAAGATTCAGGTCAGGATTTTGACTAGGCCAGTCCAAAGTCTTCATTTTGTTTTTCTTCAGCCATTCAGAGGTGGACTTGCTGGTGTGTTTTGGATCACTGTCCTGCTGCAGAACCCAAGTTCGCTTCAGCTTGAGGTCACGAACAGATGGCCGGACATTCTCCTTCAGGATTTTTTGGTAAACAGCAGAATTAATGTTTCCATTTATCACAGCAAGTCTTCCAGATCCTGAAGCAGCAAAACAGCCCCAGACCATCACACTACCAGCACCATATTTTACTGTTGGTATGATGTTCTTTTTCTGAAATGCGGTGTTATTATTACGCCAGACATAATGGGACACACACACACCTTCCAAAAAGTTCAACTTTTGTCTCGTCAGTCCACAGTTTTTTTCCAAAAGTCTTGGGGATCATCAAGATGTTTTCTGGCAAAACTGAGACGAGCCTTTATGTTCTTTTTGCTCAGCAGCGGTTTTCGTCTTTGAACTCTGCCATGCAGACCATTTTTTACCCAGTTTCTTTCTTATGGTGGAGTCATGAACACTGAGCTTAACTGAGGTAAGTCAGGCCTGCAGTTCTTTGAATGTTGTTGTGGGTCTTTTGTGACCTCTTGGATGAATTGTTGCTGTGCTCTTGGGGTAATTTTGGTTGGCCAGCCACTGTGTTTTTGGCATTTGTAAATAATGGCTCTCACTGTGGTTCGCTGGAGTCCCAAAGCTTTAGAAATGGCTTTATAACCTTTTCCAGACTGATAGATCTTTATTACTTTATTTCTCATTTGTTTCTGAATTTCTTTGGATCTCAGCATGATGTCTAGCTTTTGAGGATCTTTTGGTCTACTTCACTTCAGACAGGTCTTATTTAAGAGATTTATTGATTGCGAACAGGTGTGGCAGTAATCAGGCCTGGGTGTGGCTAGAGAAATTGAACTCAGGTGTGAAAAAACAGTTTTAACAGGGGGGCAAACACTTCTTCACACAGGGCCATGTAGCTTTGGATTTTGTTAATAATAAAAAACCTTCATTTAAAAACTGCATGGTGTGTTCACTTGTGTTATCTTTTATTAATATTTAAATTTGGTTGATGATTAAATTTGTTTGATGAAACAAATAGAGACATAATTAGAGTAGCTGCTGATCCAACCAAGCAAAATCGATGTGATTAACCCAAGCTAAAGAATAATAATTCAATTCAAGTTTATCTGTATAGCGCTTTTTACGATACAAATCATTGCAAAGCAACTTTACAGAAAATTAGGTTTCTACAATATTTAGTAGTAGCTTATCAGTGATGACTCATTTTATGTGCATATGGCAGAAATGTTTGGAGAAATCAATTAAAGACGAGAAAAACCAGACAAACACTACTAACAGCAATTATGCAATCAAACTTATGGCAAAATTTGGTAGTTCTGTATGTTGTCTCTGGGTTAGCATCATCTGAGGTCCTCTGAGGGGTTGGCATCTTCTCTTCTCAGGTGTTCTGGATCCAGACTGAAGTTTGTGTAAATCCTAGTTACCACGCTTACATCTTGTGGCAAAACAAAAAAAATAGAGACATAATTAGTGTAGCTGTTCACTCAAATTCTTGAATCGATTTTGCTTGAAAAATCCTCATAAGGCTGCAGTTCTCTTGGTTGGTTGTGCATCTTTTTCTTCCACACCTTTTTCCTTCCAATCAACTTTCTGTTAACATGCTTGGATACAGCACTCTGTGAACAGCCAGCTTCTTTGATTGAGATAGTGAATTGGTGGGTTTTTGTTAAATGTGAGCCAAAATCATCACAATTAAAAGAACCAAAGACTTAAATTACTTAAGTCTGTGTGCATTGAATTATTTAATACACGCGTTTCATAATTTGAATTGAATTATGGAAATAAATAAACTTTTCCACTACATTCTTATTTATTGAGATGCACCTGTAGTTGAGTATCATCAGCATAACAGTGGAAACTAATCCCGTATTTTCTAATAATAATATTACTAAGGGGCCACATGTACATTGAAAAAAGTAGAGGACCTAGGACAGATCCTTGTGGCACTCCATACTTTACTGGTGATAACTGAAATTAGTAGGGAAAAAAATACTATGGTAGTCAATGGGGGCCGAGATCTGTTTGGTTGCAAACATTCTTCCAAATAGCTTCCTTTGTGTACAGCAGAGGAAAGAAACTCATACAGGTTTGGAACTACTTGATGCAAAAATAAGAATCACCTTGGTGGATGTTAATTGGTATTTTAGATAATGACATAATGACTTATGACTTTACATGCCTACACATTATTACTAAATCATTAACAACTCATAGACTAACATAAATTCATGACTTGTAAATGTATTATTATGTCATGTCTTTACTTGGGGGGGGGGGGG